>NC_061511.1:29247941-29292561 GCF_022539505.1 Lolium rigidum
ACTCCATCCTCATCTACTTCCTCGTCCGGAAAAGACGGTGCATAATGTCCGGAAAAGACGGAGAGACGTTAGAGGCGATCGGAGGGCGATTCTGGCCCATCTCGCCGACTTGCGACTCCGACAAGGATCAAGACGAAGATGATGATTACGTCGGTGAGGCTTCTACAGGGGGATCTAGATCGCTGTATCTAGCTTCTTCTCCGCGAAGTGATCCGGGTAGAAATCTCGAGGAATCATCTGGTAGGTTTCAAAAAAGATGGAGGAAAAGAAGAGATCAACGTATAGCTGCGTTGACATTCTGCGACCCGCCGGTGAGTCCTCCTTCCTCACGATTTCCTTTTTCAGCTAATGTTTCTGCTTCTTCTGATGATAGGAAAAAACTGCCGGTTTTGGAACCATCGACACATGTGCTTGACGATCTGTTGGTTCTAAACGATTGGATAGTAGTTCGTAGACGGCAACGTCGCCGATCTACAACTACAGGTTCTCTTGAACGCCAGCGGCGATCGCCATCGATGGCAGAGATCGCTGACAGACGTTGTGATGCAAGACCATTTTCAAATTTGCAAAGTTTGGGCTCCGGGTCCTGTGCTGATGCTGTCTCACGATTGGGCCATACGGGCCCAAGGGAAGAATCGGCAGGGTTTGGTTTGCATAGAATCGTAGGCGTGCTGACCAGGGGGCCGACTGTTTTCGCTCCTAGGGTTCCCTCGTTGCGATCACAGAGAATAGCCGCCACCATGTCGGGTCGAGGCGGAGGCAGAGGTCCGGATGGCGGAGGAGGATCACGACATCCTTATGATCAAGGGTCTGGTCCAGGAAGCTTCGGAGGTCAAGGAGGAGGACCGCCACCAGCAAACTTTGGAGGTCAGGGAGGAGGGGCGCCTCCAGGAAGCTTTGGTGGGCATGGTGGAGGTCAGGGTGCGGGAGGGTTCAGAGCAAATGATGGGAGAAGTTTTGAAGGTAATCGCCATGGGTATCAAGGTCAAGGTGGAGGGCAGAACTTCCAAGCTTACAATGGTGATTTCGGCCACAATGCAAACTTCCAGGGACACGGTAATGATTTTCAAGGTGGACCGCCGGGTGGTTTCA
Source organism: Lolium rigidum (assembly GCF_022539505.1). Lineage (NCBI taxonomy): Eukaryota > Viridiplantae > Streptophyta > Magnoliopsida > Poales > Poaceae > Lolium > Lolium rigidum. The sequence goes on from NC_061511.1 coordinate 29,249,034, forward strand.
ATTTTGTACCTGGTCCTGGAGGAGGTGAATATCGGGGTGGGCACAACGGAAACAATTTCCGACGTCCATATGATCACAGGAATAAGTTCGGGCAGTACCATGGTGGAACCAATATGGGTCGGTTTGGAGGAAGAGGTCGTGGGAGAGTTCCTGTATCTGGTTTTGCTGAGAAGAGGGCTGCTACAGAGAAGGTTGTGGACAAGCGGAGTGAGGGGGAGCCGACAAAAGCAGCGCCTTCCCAAGTTTTTGTTCAGAAACAGCCCCAAGGTATGGTTGATCAAACTGGACAACAGCGGCAGATGATCATAGATGGCGAGGGTTCTAACTCGGGGAAAGAAAAGGAAGCTACAGGTGCCAAAAAGAAGGATAAATCTGCTGAGAAGTTGAGGTGCTTTCGTTGTGGTGTTCCCGGTCATTTCTCCATTGAATGCAAAGTCGAGATTTGTGTTTTCTGTGAGTCATCAGAGCATAAGGATGATGAGTGTCCCTTGCATAAGATGAAGAAGCCGATGCTCTCCTTATATGGATACGGCCATGAGGAGCTTGCTTTTGTTGAGGTTGAACCGACTCCTGATTTCAAACCAAAGTCGGATAATGGACGTATGTGTAGGATTACAGTAACAGGAGGATCACTGTCCACTGACAAGATCATTGAGCGTCTGCGATGGTGCATTGATGATACCTTTCAGTGGGATGTGCAGCCGCAGGGGACAAATATTTATAAAACTCAATTTCCGAGCAAGATTGAGTTACAGAGGGCTGTAAGGATTGGAGTTTTTCCCGTGAAGGATTCAGCTTGTGCTCTTGAGTTTGCGGAGTGGAAATCTGTAGTGAAACCGACTGTCCAACTAGAGGAAGTTTGGGTTCTAATTAGTGGAGCTCCGGAGAGTATGTATCGAAACTATCTTATTTGCTGGGGTATGGGTCGTTTTATCGGCAAGACAAAGAAGATTGATATGGCATATACTAGAGAATATGGTGTGGTTCGGGCACTTGTTAAGGTGGTTGACATTGCAAGTATCCCTTATAAGAAATTGGTTTTCCATGAAGATGAGGGATATTATCTTACTTTTGAGATTGAGGAAGAGGTGGATATGGTCGAGGATGATGATCCTAAAAATGGAGATGATAAAGATTCTAATGCTAGAGAAAAGGAGCATGAGAAGAGAAAGGACCCCAAGGGAGATAATCCAAAGAATGGAAATTCATCCAGGAAGCCACAGGCAAAAAATGACTTTCCTAGAACTGAGGGCCATGCAGGATCTGATATCAATAAGGGTGCGCATACGGCTGCTCTTCAGACATTGCCTGATCTTGCACATTGCAGTGTTGTGGAGGCGGGTTTGGAGAAGATCACCGGATCTACACCGACCCCTATTTCGAGCCGAAGACTTTATATCTCTCCTTCGATGAATCAGAATGGTTGTGCTCTGGTTGTTGATGATGGAGATGGGGTTGGCTTGCCTAAGACGCTAGACTCTGGTATACTACAGTCTACCGCGATCACTGACGGCTTTTCTACTCGCATATCTTCCCCTGCCGAGCCAGGGAGTCTGCATGTCATGACAACGGCTGCTGCCGCGGCAGACCTTCTGCCTTCTTTCTCTGCCGTGGCAGAGCTTTCAGGCGGGGAAAATTATGGCCCAAATTTCTGTTCCACTGAGCTGGTCAAGGCCCGTGTCGAGATGGAAAAAGTTTCATCTACTTCACCTACATCTCAGGTATTAGATCATGAGGTTGTTTCATCTTTGCAAAATTCTATTCTGGCATCAAGTGTTAATACAAGCAAGTTCCAAAATTTCTTGCAGACTCCTTCGCCAAAAATTGTGACTCCATGCGGGGGTCTGAATTTGAAGGCAAACAATTTTACCCCGAGGCCGCTTCAGCACTCCTATGAAGATATTGTCGCATACGGTGGCATTCCGGAGAGCTCGGCGTTTGGGACTCGATCGAGTGATCGCTTAGGTGCGCAACCTAATGCGGATCAGCCGCAGTTGGAGAGGGCCATGCACCTAGCGCAGCAACGTCAAGTTCCAGGTTCGACCTCTGAACATAACCTTTCTATTTTAAAGATGTCAGATAATTTGATTGTAAATCGAGCCAGTAAGTTAGGGGTTTCGCTTGGGAATTCTTCTGTTGCTGAGTTGTCTTCGGTTAGAGATATCAAAGAAGTGGAACATCAGAGAGAGTTGGTTATTCTAAATAAAAAGAATAGTGTAGAGGAAACAAATCCTAAAAATTTATTTGTTTCTAAAATTTCCTGTCTTTGTCAAGACCTGACAGAGGAAGATCTTACAGAGGATGAAATGATAGTTCTGGATGATGGTCATACGGACCAGATATGCCACGATTTTTTAGAGGAAAAGGCCAAAGGTGTAGCAAAGAGAAAAACTAGAGTTAGTAAGAAAGTAGTAGTGGAAAAGCCGATAATTCGTAGAAGTTCGAGGGTTCGGAAAATTAAAAATTTAGACTTTTAAAATGAAAGCTTTTATTTGGAATAGTGAAGGAATTAGAGATACTGGTAAGCATTCTATTATTCATGAAAATATTAGGGAACAAAATCTAGATATAGTCGCTATTCTTGAGACTGGAAGGAGGGATTTTTCGGCTTCTTTTCTTTCCAATCTCTCGGCTGGCAAGGATTTTAGCTGGTTCTGCTTACCTTCACACGGAAGGTCTGGCGGAATTCTCGTGGGGATTAACGCTGAAACACTCTTAGTTAAAGACGTTGACTATGGTGATTTTTTAGTGCGTTTGAATTTGCGATCAAAAAAAGATGGGTTTGAATGGTCCTTTGTGGCTGTATACGGGGCAGCTCAGGAGGCTCACAAAGCAGCCTTTTTGGCTGAGTTAGTAAGATTGTGTGATAGTCCAGGAACACCTTTGCTTTTAGGAGGAGACTTTAATATTATTCGAAGTCCATTAGAGAAAAATAACGGGAATTATAATGCAAAGTGGCCGTTTGTCTTCAATGCAATCATAGGTTCACTTAACTTGCGCGAGTTGATTTTGTCGGGCCGACAGTTTACTTGGGCGAGTCGCCGTGAGAATCCCACCTACGAAAAGTTAGATCGTGTGCTAGCTAGTGTAGAGTGGGAACAAAAATTCCCGTTAACTTCTGTGCGCGCACTGACCCGTACGGGGTCGGATCACACACCTTTATTGCTTGATTCAGGAGATCATGCCCATTTGGGAAATACGGCTATCTTTTCCTTTGAATTATCATGGCTAAAGGAAGAAGGTTTTTTTGAATTGGTTAAAAATGAGTGGGACTCTGTAGCGAACGGATTCAGCCCCATTGATACTTGGCAAAAAAAGATTAGACATTTGAGACGGTTTCTTCGCGGATGGGCGAAAAATAAAAGTGGGGTATATAAAAAAGAGAGAGACAGACTCACTAAAATTATTGATGATCTTGATATTAAGGCGGAATCATCACCCCTTAATGAAGCAGAGAGTAAGATGCTAAGGAGTGCAAATGATAAGATTGGAAAACTGAGACGTGATGAGGAATCAAAGTGGGCTCAACGTGCTAAAGTTAAGTTTATCCAAGAAGGTGGAAATAATACGAAATATTTTCACCTTATGGCTAATGGTAGATATAGAAAGAAGCGAATTTTCCAGTTAGAGCAAGAACAAGGGACAATCATTGGTGAGGAAAACCTTAGATTATACATATCTGATTTCTATAAAAAGTTATTTGGAGCACCGGCTAAAAATAATTTTATTATGAGAGAGGATTTAGTTGCGGATATTACTAGAGTAACTCCTGAGGAGAATATAATTCTAACCGCGGCCTTCACCGAGAAGGAAGTGTTAGAAGCTATTATGGATATGGAACATAATAAAGCTTCGGGACCAGATGGGTTCCCAGCTGAATTTTATCAATGTTTTTGGGAGGTGCTTAAAAATGATCTTATGGCTTTATTTGTACAATTGCAACACGGTGAGCTGCCCCTTTACAAACTAAACTTTGGAATCATTACGTTGATACCAAAAAAAGAGAATGCAACACAAATTCAACAATATAGACCGATATGCCTACTTAATGTAAGTTTTAAGATTTTTACGAAAGTTGGCACGAATAGAATTACAAGTGTTGCACCCAAGGTGATAAAACCTACCCAAACAGCGTTTATGCCGGGGAGACATATTTTAGAAGGGGTAGTAGTTTTGCATGAAACCATCCATGAACTTCATCGGAAGAAAATGGATGGTGTACTCTTTAAAATTGATTTTGAAAAAGCCTACGATAAGGTTAAGTGGTCTTTTCTCCAACAAACCTTGCGTATGAAAGGATTCTCCCAAAAATGGTGTCATTTGATAAGTACATTTGTTGAGGGAGGATCTGTGGGAATACGGGTTAATGACGACATTGGCCATTATTTCCAAACTATGAAAGGACTGAGACAAGGTGATCCCCTGTCTCCGCTCCTTTTTAATATTGTCGCGGACATGTTGGCTATTTTAATCGCTCGAGCGAAAGAAGATGGCCAAGTTGGGGGACTTGTACCTCATTTAGTAGAGGGAGGAGTCTCTATTTTGCAGTATGCCGATGATACAATTTTATTCATGGAGCACGATCTTGAGAAGGCCGTTAACATGAAGCTCATACTTTGTATCTTCGAGCATTTAACTGGGCTGAAAATAAATTTTCACAAGAGTGAGATTTTTTGTTTTGGTAAGTCAAAAGAAGTGGAAGATCAATACAAGCAGATTTTTGGTTGTGAATCTGGGACACTTCCTTTCCATTATCTTGGCATCCCAATCCATTATAGACGATTATTGAACAAAGAATGGAGTTCCGTCGAAACTCGTTTCGAACGTAAATTGGGGTGCTGGCAAGGCAAGCTCCTCTCATACGGAGATAGGCTGGTCTTGATAAATTCAGTGTTAACAAGTCTACCGATGTTCATGCTATCTTTTTTTGAAATACCCAAAGGGGTCAGGAAAAGATTAGACTTTTATCGATCTCGATTCTTTTGGCAGAATGATCAGCTAAAACGAAAGTACAGATTGACTAAATGGAACATTATTTGTAGACCTAAGGAGCAAGGGGGGTTGGGGGTAGAGGTCTTGGAACTCAAAAATAGATGTTTGTTAAGTAAATGGCTATATAAACTTCTTAACGAAGAAGGAGTTTGGCAAGAACTTTTACATAATAAATATCTCAAGAACAAAACTTTGTCACAAGTGACTGCGAAACCCACCGACTCTCCCTTTTGGAAAGGACTTATGGGAGTGAAAGACGATTTCTTTTCAAGAGGTTCGTTCACAATTGGGAATGGCCAACAAGTACGCTTTTGGGAAGACACTTGGCTGGGTGATTCTCCTTTGGCGTCCCAGTATCCTCTATTATATAATATTGTCCGACGAAAAAATGTTTTAGTTGCCGATGTTCTTTCAAATACACCTCTGAATATAGAATTTAGAAGGACTTTGAGAGGAAACAAGTGGGATGCTTGGATTGCGTTGGTCCAACGCCTTATTCTTGTAACCTTGTCAGAGGAGAAGGACATTTTCGTATGGAAGTTAACAATGTCTGGCCTTTTCACGGTAAAATCCATGTATGAAGATTATATGAATGGACATACGATCTATCTTCGCAAATATATTTGGAAACTTAAGATACCACTGAAAGTCAAGATTTTTATGTGGTTTCTTCATAGAAAAGTTATACTCACTAAAGATAATTTAGCTCGCCGAAATTGGAATGGTTGCATGAAATGTGCGTTCTGTGATTCATCGGAATCAATCAATCATTTGTTCTTTGATTGTCCCTTCGCTAAACTTATTTGGAGAGTTATTCAATTTACTTTCAATATTGTTCCTCCAAAAAATGTTACAAATATGTTTGGAAATTGGTTAAACGGAGTTGACAAAGTGTCCAAGTTCAGAATTAGAATTGGGTTTTGCGCGCTCATGTGGGCTATATGGAACTGCCGTAATGATATTGTCTTTAACAAGAGTACGAACTCTAATTTTTTACAGGTTACCCGTATGATTTCACACTGGATCCACGAATGGTCTCTTTTACTGCCGGAGACGCAACGCGAGCCTATGCATGCTGGATGCCGCCGACTGGATGCGGTGGCACGGGCTATATACAACCAGGATGGCTGGCGTCCTTTTAAACGACTTTCGGATGTATAAGCGAGTCTCTCTTATTTTTCATTGGCTAGTTTTTGTGTACACGCTTTGTGATCGTGAATTGTAAAACTAAAGATTATGTTATCTGGGTAATAAAAGAGGGCTGCGTGCATCAATTGATGCAGAGGCCGGGGTCATTCGAAAAAAAAAACTCCATGCATGATTGAAAATTTAGAGTACAATGTTATGACAATTAAACGGAGAGGAGCCAGCGGTAATAAATCTCTTCAGTTATCTTAAAAAATCGTGTACATTGTATTTTTGAAACTATACATATATTAGCAAACAAGTCGTCTCATTAAAAGCCTTCCAGTACCCTTAGGTACACTGGTAAGGAAAAGAGTGCGTAAAACTTGCTGTTCACGGATCAAATCATAGTTACATCGTTTAGAAGCCTGTCTAAGAGGAAAATTAGCTGGTAATGTGGCATCAGAGATAGATGAGCTGGGTTTGGTTGGAGTTGGGCAACATGCTAGCTAGATAGATAGAGATTGGGTTCCCAAGTGGAAGCAGTTGAGAGTCAGCCCTTCGTTTCTTGGAGGTAGAGCAATGGTCAGACCAATACCCAAGCTAATTACATATGTACTTATACTACTTCCTTGTAGAAAGGTACTAGTGCTAGATTATTTCCTTGATGCTCATGATGTAGCGAGAGCGAGAAGATCAGTCACTTCCTTTACGTGAGCACAATGCCACATCTTTTCCCAGCACTTTATTGCGTTGCATTGCTTGCTTGGCTGACACTTTACACTCGTTTGCACTACTCGTCGTCGGCTCACCACACTAGGCTACGCTAACGCTAGGCTAGTTGATCATCACACACTTCACTTCTATTTGAGTATGTAGCAACTCAAAATTCAAATCTTGCAGAAGAAGTCAAATTGTAACCAACATGAATGAGAAAAAGGGGAAACACCAACACTACACACCTGTTCAAATTCAGTGAACGAACAAATTTAATCACAGAATGTCAACTGTCAGACTTTTGCACCGACAATTTTACATCACCGATTCCCAATCTTTTGAACAAAAAGAATGCAATACAAAGAAAAAAGAGGAAGGAAAAAAGAATATGCTGTTTCATCACAGCAAGGAATGTATCGTGTATGTATATGTATGAAATGAATGAGAAACAGAGAATCTAATTACCCTTAATTTGGGTGTGTGTTTGTGTACTGACTCTGTTGCTTGATCGCTAGTAATGGCAGTCCACCAAAGCCGACGCCGGCGCCGGCGCCGGGAACAGAATCGCCGCCGCCGACCTGTCCTTCACGGCGAACGGGAACGCTGCCGGCGTATCGGCGGGCGTGTCGTCGCAGGGCGCTGGCATGTTGAGATCCAGCTCCAGGAGGCTCTTCTCCTTCCCACCGATCACCTCCACCGTCCCCACGTCGTCTGTCGACAAGGCCGGCACGAGCGGGCGGTGCCGGCGCATGTGCCCACCGAGCGCCTGCCCGGACCCGAACTCGGCGCCGCAGATGGTGCACTCGTGCAGCCTGCTCCGCTGCTGCTGCTGCCTCGACCCGCCGCTTGTGACAGCGGTCACTGTGGCAACTTCGTGCTTGGGTGGCGTCGCCGGGACAGGGATCACCAGCACGGTCGGATCGGCGGTTGCGTGGGGGGCCGGTGACGCCGTCGAAGGCCGCTTCTTCTCGTCGGTTGGAGGAGACGAAAGCGGTGTCGTGGGCGGGAGGAGGAGACGGGGCTTCTTGTGGCTGGTGCGGTGGCCGCCGAGGGCCTGGAAGGACGGGAAGCACTTGCCACACGTCCTGCACTCGTAGACGAACTCCCCGTCGGCCCCGGCCGCGCGCCGGCTCCGGAACTTGCCTTCTTTAACCGTCGTGTCAGCGGCAACTACCACCGGCGACGACGACGATGGTCCAGCCCGGCCTGTGCCGCCGCCCGCGAGCAGCATGAGGCAGAGCGCCATGTCCTCATCCTCCTCGGTGACACACCCCGAGGCCGCCTCCTCCTCCTGGTCGCCGCCCGGGGACAGCCACCTGTCGCCCGCGGCAGAACTCGACGACTCGTCATCGACCTCGGCACTGGCCACCGGCGTCACCATCGCTGGAGATGGCGGGGCCGCGTGCACGCGCAGCCGCTTGCTGCGCTTGCCCTTGCAGACGACGACGGGCACATGGTCGCCGGCGCCGGCCACCTCCCCCATCGATCCCAGCACGTCAGCTGAGCGCGTGCGCGTGAGAAACAAGAAGGGTGGAGAATACAAGGCAGCCAAGGTTGGTGACGAGTGGATGCTTGGGTTGCTTGCATATAGAGAGTGGGTTGAGAGGAAGGAAGGAATGAGAAGTGGTGTGATGGTGAGGTGTGTGTGTGTGTGTGGAGTGGTGATGATAAATTAAGTGGCAAAATGAGGAGATGTCAACAAGGCCAGGCTAAGCTTGATTGTGGCTGCATGTGGCAACAAGCTACTAGACCGATGCTGATCAATGCAGATTTTTTTATTCAAGTATGATCAGTGGAGATTATGAGAAAAATGTGAGAAGTCTTTTTGGAGACTTTAAGTGAAAACGATGTGATTTCATAGGATTCATTCAAAAGAGAGCATCCTTTTGGAAAACAGGACCCACAAGAAACTCTACTCCTTCCATTGCCATCTCTTTACTTAATTTGAAAAATAAAGTTAAACGGCTGAATATGGAACATATGGAAAAATAATTGTATTTGCCTTTACTTGCTTTTTACTTTCTCTGTTGCTTCACTTTATGTTTTTCCTTTCCTTATTTTTTGAACTGTCAAATACCGTGTGCAACAACTTAGCTTTACCAAGTGCCAAAGGAATGTTAGCCATGTAGAATGAGAAATCGTTTTGCAATTCTTCTTACAAATTACATTTTCATCATTTAAATGCCTGTGGATTTAACCAAAACAGTGAGTGGGGACGTGATAGTAAAATTACGGATTACTCCACATTAACATAAAACTGGAGACAATGTCATCCTCTTAGTTTTTCATAGACATAGACTTTGCAGTTTATATGGCATAGGAGGCCAAACTCTAGCTAGGGCTAACCATCCACATCCTTTCACTCTAGGTGAAGTGTTAGTGTTAAGTACAACTACCTCCACAACTCTCCCACAAGTACTCTTCCTGATCACTTTAATTAACAGAATAATCCACACTCAACACTCCACACTTTAGCGAGAAATGATTGATGCTTGATTAACATGTTAAACTGAACTTAAAGAAAATAATAAAAAGATGTTCATAGTCAGAGGTTGGTTGGATGGTTGGCTTTCTTGTGTATTATAAACAGACAGCTATGGTTGTTGCCTTGCATGTAAGCCGCGCAGATATATACTTTATGTGTGCTTGCATCTGCTGTTGGTGTGGTGTACCGGTAATGGTTGCAGTAGCCTAGTAGTGGAGACGGTGTAAGCAACTGCCCCACACTCCCCAAAAATCTCTCTCTAACTAACCTCTTTCTCTCTATCTTCAAATGACAAGTTAGATTCTCACCATTTTTTTGTATGGAATTTTCTTTGACACTCTGGTGGTAGCTAGAGTGGCTAGTGTGTATGCATATCTGCAGTAGTAGACATGGCTCCCACCTTTCATGTCGTGGACAGTGTGGCAGCAGCAAGATTTGTGCCCAAACAAATAAGAGATTTGCGATCCATACAAGTCTTTGTATCCATTCAAGCATGGAGTACAGAGCTGCTTCCGCTGCACGTTCTTTAGTTCGGTGTTCAACGAACCAACTCTTCCGCCCTTGCTCTTGATTTATTTTTCTCATCACTTGTCTTTGCTTGACATAATGCGCTCTCGGTGATGTCATCGCGATTGAGTTATAGACCTATAATTCATAAAAAATGCAACAGTCTCATACCATCAATTTACCATTAATTAATTAATCAGTCTAAATAGCGTGGGATGAGTGCATCAACGGATGTAGAGGCCGACGGTCCCCCAGTTTCTGAACGAAAAAAAAAATCTGAAAATAAAGAGTTGATTCTAAACATTGACAACATCATTTCACTTTTCTAACTGGATGTGCAGTGGATGTGGTACATTATACTATAAACAATTACCGTCCATTGACTTGTGCAGTGAATGGTGTATTAGAACAGAGCATAATCAATCTGACCGACAAGAAGAACTTGTCTTAATGAGATCAATACTGGCCGAAGTTAAGTTCCATGTGGTGTTTTGACTTGGAAATTTGTTGTGCATTAGCACTAGTCCCGTATTCCCCTTTATGATTGGGATAATTCTAAATCTAACTAATTAATCCTGATTAGTGGGCTCATCCGCTCATCGGCTTAGAACGTGTGTCGCACAATGCAGATAAATATTTAGGGTTGGGAAAATAGAAAATTGAAATCCTTTTGGTCGTGACTTATAATTATCTCATCCAAAATTGCAAACTTCGTCCGGGAAATCTAGTTTGGCTCATAAGTGAAGATGCACCCACTATTTAAAATCATATTTCAAAATGTTTAAAATTACTAAAAATAAAATATCAGGGTGTATATCCAGACATTCCATGTTCGCGCACGAAGTTTCACAGAAAAATATTATTTTTTTATAGCCAGTTGTAAAAAACAATTTCCAACGCTACAAAATAGCTTTTAACGAGACATTTTTTTGTCTTTTTTACGTAGTGCACACCAAATGTTTTTTCATGCCAAATTTTTGTAAGCTAACATAGAATATGAGGATGCACACTCAGGATTTTATTTCGAATTCTTTTAACATTTTAAAATAAATTTAAATATTATTTTTTATAATAGGTGCATTTATACCTATGAGCCAAAACACCATGTCCACTTCGGCCAGGTTTCCTTGGCATCAGAAGAAAGATGACTCTCTGAGAAAAAGAAATACCCAAAACAATAGTTCAAAATGAAACACAATTACAACCTAGAGAATCAAGATACATATGAGCGTACAAGGTAATTAAACTCAACTGCACTCAACACAATCCTCTGTCGAGAAACCAACAATTTTATGGTCATTCTGCTAACTTAAAATTGGTATGTCTTTCTATTGACTTTTGGATGAGCATGATCCTACACAACTCTATGACAAGAACTGTTCACCACTAATATTGGATTGGACTAGACATGCAATCAATCCAATTATCTCATCACAATATACATGCATTCAACTAATGAAGTTTGAAATCACCACAACTTAAGATGCATATGTCCTCAAGGTATATTCAACACAATGCAATCTTCGTGAAATTTATGAATTAACCTTTGATTCGGAAAACGCTTTATATTGTTTGATCCTTATACATTAGGTCTAATCTCATATTCTGTAGAGTTCAGAGATTGATGACACTGGTACTACTTTGGCAGGTCTGGTTCATCGCGAGTGAAATCACACATGACAAGCCCATGATCCCCCTATATGAGTCTCAAAGGTTTTTTGAAAGATATTTTAAACACTCACCTAAGGAGATTTTGAAAAGTCGGAGCGGTTTCAGCCTTTGGTATTTTTTCTCTATTCCGCAGAATAGAAAAACGTAGAGCGGCTGTAACTTACGTCCCACTGTCACTGAGAAGTGACTCAAACGTTACATGCATGTTATCTCTCTCCTCACTCCTCTCTCAGGCATGTTTCCCAGCATCCAGACTCTTTTCCGATTTGACTTCACCATAACATGATTCATGTTTACCGCCATCGAATCAAGGCTGCCGGCGAACGAATTGACGTACCTTCCAACATAGTCGAATTTGTCCGATTCATTCTCGTCGCCGCGCAAATCGAGTTGTAACTTGCTGTCGCCGCACAAATCAAGTTCTAACTCGCTACCGCCGCAACCACGAAGTTACACGCCGCTGCAACCATCTCTCAGACGTACAAATGGACCCAACCTCGGCGGCCATAGCTCGCAACCTCGGGAAGCGACCATGGTGCCACCCTAGCTCGCAACCGAAGCCACAACCTCGCCGTGCCTGCTAGCAGCTTCATGCTGTATCGAGGACCCTCATGCCGTCAGCCACGAGGTTCCCGCTGCCATGTCCGACCTCCACTGTGAGGCTCCCGTCCATGTCGTCTCGATACAACCCAACCTCTATTCGCTCAGTCTGACGGAAAAAAGAAAAAGAAACACTTTTGCTATTTATCTGTCGGTTGTTTTCCTTTTCGTCAACACTCGAATTTCTGGCTCGATCGGTCCTCTCTGAAATCGCGCTGGAGAATATGGTTCTTTTTTTTCTAGCGATCGCTTTGTTAGCATCCGGTCTTAACCGGACCTTTTTCTGCCGCGAGCTGGAACAACTAGCTGGGGAAAGAGAGGAGGCCAATTAGTACTGTGATACATTTAAATACTTGCTGTTTTACTGTATCTATGCGAACTATGGGTACCAATGTAAACTGTTAGTTGGTCGACATATGCTTCTTTCTCCGTTCCATAAAATTTGTCTTAAGTTTATCTAAATACTAGTTGATTTGACACATTATCTACATGTTAAATACAAGATATTTTACACGTACATACAAGGTTGCCACATGTAATTATGATCCAATTTTACACGTATATACATGGGTACCTACACGTAAATTACTAGTTATTACACATGTATACATGATTTTTGTACATGTAAATTACTATCTAATTAGCATGTATATATATTTGGATTTCATGGAATTTACAGTGTAACTACACATGTATATTTACATGTAATTAGCTATTAAATGTGTAATTACTAACTAGTAAACATGTATATACAAATGGTTTCATATGTGATTATATTTCTCGAGCCACGTAAATTACTCCCACTATTCCATAATTCTTTTCTTGATTTTAGTTTAAATTTAAACTGAAACTACAACACAATTATAAAACTGGGAGGCTACTAGGTTTTTCTATACGCGTATTGCTCGCGCATATGGTCGTAAGTTACTTCGTTAGTAGCGCTCCTGCGGCCCTGCATGTGCAAGGCGAGCACGGCGACGTACTTGTGGACGAGAATAAGACCGTTTGCCCCGATGCATGCAGATGATGTGCATGACGTGGGTAGAAAAAACATGTTCAGTTTCTATTCCCGTCTTTATTTTTTTTCTTTTTCAAATAAAGCAAACAGACAGAAGGTGACGGCCTGACGGGGAATGCAACATGCTGACCAAAAAATTCGGGTGTTGCTGAATAGAAAAACACCCGAGTGTTAAATAGACTAACCCAGAAGAAAACCAACCAGATCTTTTCTACCGCGCTCCATCCAGCCTAAATTGGATTGCAGCCGACGTTTCTACTTCACGGAGCTGGCCGATGGAGTTCGGCTCCTCGCTTCGGTCCACAGAGCCGGAGGTGACTGAAATTATGATTTTTTAAGAGCAACCACATATTTTATTAATAGAAATTCGAATTACAGGAGTAAACAAACGTAAAAAACTACTAGACAGAGCGAAATTATGAATTTTTTGGAAGCTAGTTGGTTGGCCGGGGAGGACACTAAAGCGAAGAAACGCAAATGAATTGTCTAGCTCGAAGTCACATGGCAAGAAGATTCAGGCACAACTAAACTGGCCCTGGCCTGCCCCCTACGCGTTCGAAACTTCCCTCTGGGAGAAACGTTACATGTTGACGGGTCCTTTGTGTCAGCTGACGGAAGCAGAAGCTTGTATGATCCTCTGTGACCACGAGGGACGCCGAGTGGTCTTGGCGGCTTGTCACGGCTATGTCACTACGTGTCTACGCGGATGCACTCGAGGTAGAGCGCTTGCGGCATGTGAAGAAGGACCATGTATGGGCGCCTTTGGTAGCCTACGAAAGATTTTTTTTGCATGGTCTGCATCTTGGAATGGACCGGTTGGTTGCCTGGCCGCCGCGTTTTTGCAGAAAACGGGTTTTAAAGCACCCTCGGGACAGCCCTGGAGGAACGCCCGGAATGACAGTTTCTCCGGGGCCAGGCCCGTTGCGGTCAGAATGCTGCACGCGTGGAGAAGGGAGGCGGAAACGCCGCATCCCTTCGGGAACACGCGCCATAATTAGGCTCACCGCTCCCATCTCCTTCCTCTCACTCACGACCTCCCACAAATTGTCACATCATCCGGAGGTTCGCCTCCCGCCGACCAATCTGCCATACCGCCGCACGGAGGAGCACCGGTACATCGGCCGCAACCTGCTCCGCAGTCTTCATCGGCATCTTGAGTTTGCCTGCGGCGTCGAGCTCGTCCTCGGCCGGAACAATGGCGGTAACGACCTCTGCTTTCTTACCTTCGTACTCGTTCTGCCAGAACATGTCATTCTCGGGCATTTGCGACAACATGCACATTAGATCTGCTAGGGTTTCCATTAGGATAGGGTTCGGATTGATGTTTGCAAGGTGTTCGTCCCCATTGGTTGCTGTTGTTGTCTAGTTCTTGCTATTCGCGGTCTTGATTTGCTTAGATCTGTTACTCCAATCTCTAATCACGGTAGATCCTTCCTAGATCGGACTGTGGATTGCTGAAACTGCCGGATTTTACTATGCATGCAAAGAGGGGAAGGGTTTTCTGTGCTGGGGTTTAGCATGTTCAGATTGATGTGTGGAATGAGTCGCGCTAGTTTGTTCTAGATTGTGTTGTTTCTGATTAAACTAGGCCGATGATTGTAACCGAGAATCATAGTACGAGGAGATGATTGATCAGAACCTATGGCATGACTTAAATTGACCATGCCATTGGTTCTAATCAAACATCTCCTCCATATGTTCTCATTGTATGAGGCCTATGCTACCTTGCTTTCCATGTTTGTACTTCTTCAGTTCTGCAATGGCCAATGATTTAACTATGGCACAACGGAAGGTAGGGTGTTGCCCTCAAACTTAGTCATGTGTGCCATATTACTTGCACACTAGACTTAGTTTGCGGACAGTCCCTTTGCCTGCCGTGTGATCCAATATATGAGGTCTCATTTTGTTTGTCTAGTGCATTGGCTAATGATTGAACAATGGCACACTGGAAGGCAAGGTGCTGTCCTCAAACTTAGTTGTGTGTGTGTGATTACTTGCACACGAGACTTATTTTGAGGGCAGTCCCTTGAGCTGCCGTGTGATCCAATGTATGAGGCATCACATGTTTTCAATGTTCGTTTTCATCTATATACTTGTGAGCAGGCACATCTCTAATGCCATGTGTTCTGGGCAGACTGAGAAGCTCAAGCTTGGCTCACCTGAGACCCCCGAGGAGGGACCGTCGAAGAAGCGAAGGGTGACTACTGTCGGCCACTTCCAGCCGGACGTAGGGTCGGACCATTTCTTGCGCATCGTCTTCAGCCCCACCTTCAGCCGGCTCCGGATCCCTCAAGATTTCGTCAGGTGGTTCGGACAAATCCCTTCGAACATCATCCTCACCACCAACACTGGCTGCAACTGGAGGATGACTGCGGCGAGAGAAGGTGATGACGCATACATCGACCAGGGGTGGGCGGGCTTCGCCGTCGCTCATCAGCTGCAGGTAGGCCAGTTCCTCATCTTCAAGAAGGTGTCCTCCTTCGAGTACAGTGTGGTCATCTTTGACCACACCTGCACTGAGGTGATGACCAGGTGCCATTACCATGGCGATGCCACCATGTGTGTCGTCTTCGAAAGTCATGTCCGAAGCTTACCTGGTTTAATATCGTTGCTACCATGTCTGTGTCTAGTTAATGGCCCGATGGGTCGCGACAAACGGACCGATCTTTTTAGGGCATCTCCAACGGCGCAAACGGACTAAAAACGCCTGTTTGCGTCTGCGCGGACAAAAAACGCGATCGAGCGGCTAGACGCAAAATAATCGCGGCGTCCATTCTGACGCAAACATGGACCAAATATGCGTCAAGAATGCGTCTGCGCTGACGTGTCCGCGCGTCTTGCATCCGTTTGGTCTGCATGCACCCCTATCTCCTCCTTTAATGTAGGGCAAACCCATGTGGTAGCCATTCCTACCCACACAACCTCATGCATGACCTCTTGTGGTAAAAAAAATACGTCCCTAACGCTGGAGAAGGGGCAGATGCATGCAGACATGTGAACATATTTTGCGTCCGTGTCCATCGCAAACGGATATAAATTATATCCAAAATGCATCGGACCGCTCGAGATATCCTTAGGTCGTACGGTGTAGCATGCGCGGCCGATGTGTCCGCACAGATGATTCACACATGCCAGCCGCTGGAGATGCGACGAGACTCGATCAGCAGCGAGCGACAGACCGACTCCAACCCGTAATCAAGTCCTACTCCCAATCGACCTCGTAATCCGCGAGTGTCACATCTCCACGAATAAAAGGCGCCCATGCTGTAGGCTGTAGCTGCACGAGGTACACAGACGCCCGGTACGCGCACGTAGAGTGATCGATCGAAGGATGGCGTTGGAAATCCTGGCATCCTGCCGTACGTGGTAGCGGTGCTGGTGGACGAGGGCCATGGCGCTTACGAGCACTTGGGGGCGCTGGAAACGCTCTGCGTCACGCTACCCTGCGCCGACCCGGACGTCCTGATCGCCGTGGACAAGGTCGACTGCCTCGCGACGCGCCTCCCGGCCATGGTCTCCACCACCGGCGCCGACCAGGGTGACATGCCGGTCCTGGCCGCGCAAGCCATCGCGGGCGTCGTCGAGCACCTGCCGCAGTGGGCTAAGAACTTCGCCGAGCACGGCGCCATCCGGGCGCTACGGGACCGCCTGATCGCCGTCGACAACGTCGACCTCGCCCAGGAGGTACTCCGTCCGTACTTAATTACTCCACGCGTGATTTTAAACCCCGCGCTTAGCTTAAACCCTACCACACCGTTGTTGATTTACCATAATCGGCACTATCCGACTATCATTCACTACTAGGAAAAGGCTTATAGCCGCACTTCTTACCGCTGGCAAGTCCAATTTAAAGATGCCGGCGGTAAGTTACCACCGGCGAGTTGAAATGGGGTTACCAGGGGTAGTGCCGTTACCGCTGGCGAATTGGAGTTGGAAATGCCGACGGTAAGGTGAACCGAGAGCACCTGGATGGACCTTGCTTTACCGCCGGCGAGTTTGTCTCGAAAATGCTGGGGGTAAGTTTACTACCGCTGGCGAAACTGATTTGGACACACCAAAGGTAAAGTATGTTGGTATGGGGGCGAGCACGTGGATGGTCCGCCCGTTATGCCCGGCGAATTTAAGCCTTGTTCGCCGGGGGTATAACACACTAGCCCAGCGAACACGAAAACGCCGGCGGTAGCCCAATTCTGTGCGCCGTAAGCAAAATCCTAGTAGTGATTGCTAGTATCTAATATTTCTTTTAATTTGCTATTACATGGTTAACAGAGCAAGAGCATCTATCTAGTACGTGGCAATTTGATCAGCATGTAGTCTTAGCAGTAAAATGAAAATAGAAAACTAATTAACACTGCGCAAATTGTTGAAGGAAGGACACAGATTAAACATGTTATGAACAGAATAAAGAAATTAGCAGTTATATTTATTCCCCTTTGTACATTTTTTTTCTTTTGGCAGTGCCTCCGAGCTCTGAACCTAATATGCATGGAATGCCCGGACGAGTGCCGCCGCGTCGGCGTTGCCGCCGTTCTCCGCCAGCCTGCAGGTCAGCCTCCCTTTACTGCACCCGTCATGCGCAGCACAAACCCGCTGTCCTCATCACCTGTTTGTGGAAATGCTGACAGAGAGTGGCGCTCAACATCGTCGCCGAGCTCGGCGAGAACTGCGACGACGCGGACGTGCCCATCGCCCAAGGCCATGAAGGCCGGCCCGGCGCTCTGCAAGATCCGGTCTGCAGCCATCTGACATGACGGGACGTGTGTTTCTCGTTACTGTCTGGTGTTCTGTTCTCCTCTTCTGTGAGCACTCGTTCTCAAGGATCCCTGTGACCAAATGTCAAATACACAAGTCTGCCCTTTCTTTCCGCAAGGGCGGACACATGGATAGGCAGTGATGATGGTGTCAAATTTTGCGCGGTTTCAGGAGTTTGTGCAAGCTCTATTTAAAGGATTGCATGAATAATGGATGTGGTATCAAACATCTGAAGAACAACATATGGACGCTCTAATACAGCTGGAAAACGAGGGAAAGCGATTCAGTTATACTCCCCACATTTGAAAATAAGTCTCGCTGGTTTATCTAGTAGATTCGTATATTCTATACTAGCAGCGTTGCTGCGAAAGAGCAAAAGAATAAAGACTTAAACATAGTATAAATTAACATAGGAGCATGGTTACCAAGAGGCTTTTGGCATGTCTAAGTCAATACATCATGATCGAGTGGGGATTCTCAAAGGAAACAAAAACAAGAGCAAGTGAATTCACATGTATTTTATTGCCCATGAGCGATATATGTGTACAAACAATATGTGTAACAATGTCCATGCAAGGTCATCATCAGCAGTCTATGATAGCAGGTTTGGGCTGCAGATGCACATAGCCCCTTTTCTACGTAGTTCCAGTAGCTAGTACAACAGCTCCTAGAACCCTCTCCTGCTCATGCAAACAAGGTTTCTCCTACCCTACATATAAATATTAGAATTTGAAATTATAGTTTGGTTGAAATATTCGATTTTTTGCATGCAATCATCGCAATGCATTGTGTCAAATCTCCGTGGGCCGGGTTTGGATTTTGCATGACTTTAGGGATTGATAACTGCAAATTCTCTTGAAGCGTGGATGTAAATCTGACACGGCCTCACTGTTGGGTGCTTGTAGTTGATGGCCTCATTAGCGTCCAGCTCCTGTACCACCGGGGCTGCGCTGCTGTGGAGGGGAGCATGTCTAGCCCCTTGTTGACCTAATTTGGCTGCTAGGGCCGCGCGCTATCGGGTTCTCGGGGGTGGGTGTTGAGGATGTTGAATTCCAATAGCATGGACTCCATGGTACGGTAGTTCAAGTCCTGGATCCCCACAATGTACGTGGCGTCCGGAGTGCTCATATGGAGTTTGTTGGGCGCGTCCAACAACGCCATGGAAGACGAGGACGACACGGTGTTAGTTACCGTGAGCTCCTACACGAGCGCGCGCCTGCAACGCCCTCCTCCACGGCGGCTCGACCAACACGAGCTCCAACCTCGATGGAGCCATGAGGGCTCCCATGATGTCCGGGAGAAACCATGCCCCACTAGGCGATGATGACGACGGTGTGTGACCACTGATGCCGTGCGTGCATTGGGTTCAATGGAGACACCATCACAGATGACGGCTCGGCCACTGGCGCCCTCGTCGATGATGGTGTGTTCCCCTGTGGACCGTGGAGCACCTTCGTGGCGACGCCATGCGACATGGTCGGCTTGTAGGATGCTCGGCACTAATAGGTGTGTCGTGCTTTTGTTGCAGCCCCCATCATATTCTCGGCGCAGCAGTCACCGGCCGAGTCCCTCGTAGCTGGAGAAGATCACGGAGAACTCGCTCGTGGTGGATTGGAGCGTGAACAAGAGGACTGTGATGCCAGCTGCTCCGAGCATAGCGATGTATACGACCAACGTCACTGAGAGCCGAACGAGGATGCCTCGATGGCCATGATCCCATGTTTTGATGAAGGCCTTGTCGCACACACGTACTCCTCACAAGAAATATATGGACTACTTTCCAAGGAAGAAGGAGATAGCACCAAGGTACAAGCTACCACATGATCTCCAGTGGCCGCTCCCGATCTCATCTCTCTCCCGGGTCACTCCCTCCCTGGCGGCTCTGGAGACGCCTCCCATCTCTAACCCCCCCCCCCCCCCGCCGCTTCCAACCCTGCCCCGCTGGCCGCTGTCGCTGCCCTTGCTGCCAGCGGTAGCAGCGCCCTCCGTGTTAAAGACATCGATTGGGATGGCGAGGTGCCGCCCGCTAGGTTCCTTGTGAGATGGGGGAACTCCGATGGGAGCACAGGGCGACGAGGAGGTGGTGCGCCCCTAGCGAGTCTTCGACGAGCATGGCGGTGTGCTGGATCATCGGGCCGAGATCTAGGTTAAGGCCGATATCGCTAGATTGATTCAGCCACGGCTGGGGCGACCTGGTCTGGCGGCTCCTCGGATCGCCGGGACCTGCAGCCTTGCGCCTGGACTGCCTTTTTCCTCTCCGGCCAATCCGGCATGAAGGCTACTGGTGGCGTGGGGGCATGCTCGTCTGCATCATTGAATAAAGTTGGATGTCTTAGGGTTTCTCTTGTGTGAAGATGAAGACCTACCTGAGGCCGGGATTTCTTGATCTGCCCAATGTGTTGAGTTCTAGAAGGCTCCCCGGTGAATGTAACAGTGCACCTTACGCCTGGAGTTTACTGGAATGGGTGGTATTCAATCGTGCGCTCCCATGCTTTTATTCCGACCGTCTGGTTCTGGAGGGAGCGACGCGAAGCTCTGCTCTTTCTTGCCACAGGTGACATTTTGGTCCATAGTGAAGTCAGAGGCGAAGAATATCATGGAGGCCAGATTGGAGAACTAGCAATGGATGTTCGAGTCTCTGTGTTGTTGAGGGACTTGCTTGGTGTTTCAAGTTTCACAGCGACATCACATGTGAAGTTTAGAGTCTTACCTTTCAAGGTGAAAATCCAAGGTCTGGCCTTAATTGGTTGTGTCTGGTAATAGCCCTGTTGAAGGCATTGTTTTGAGAGCGGAGACTATCTTCAGGGTGAAAACCTAAGATCTTTGATCGGCCGGCGATGGTGTGTGTGCACTATTTCCTTTTGGAGGCGTCGCTTTTGGAGAGACTGGAGTTCGGGTGTTGTCTTGGTGGTGGTAGTATTGTTGCTGCTAGGGCTGAAATTCCGTAGAAGAACTTTTATTTCCTATTTTATTTTTCCTTTTTTTAGATGTGTGCATCCATATTGACATTAGGGTATTGTGTCGTTGCAGAGGCTGGATATAATTGGTATCTCTCGATATTAATATATTCCCTTTATAAAAAAAAGTAAGTAAAGCCTAGCTATATGGCTTTGCAGGAAGCAACCCGGTTGGTTTTTCTTTTTGATTTTATTTCTGCACTACTGCTGTAGCAGAGAGTTTACTTTTGGTTTTATTTCTTAAATTTTTAAATAAAGTACTAAGTTTTACCTATTTAAATGTTTTAAAGTTGGCAAAACATATCGAGCAGCAAATTCCTGCACAAACACTATGTAGTCAAAAGATTCTATGATTTTTTTCTGTAACTCGGATTGCGCTCAAATTCGCAAAAATTACTCTCATGTTTAAGTAGGCGGAAAAATTTGAGTTTTGTAGCTTCTATTAGTTTGGACAGAATCTATCTTTTTTGCAAGAGTGGCCTATTTGAATTTTGATTTGATTATTTTTTGGTATTTTATTTATGTAGACAACTCAACAAAATATCTGGAAATTCAAAACCAAAATTCATTAGGGGCTTTTATCACAGCTAGCATCATATCTTTGTACCTACTAATATCACCCATAGAAAAGAAATGGGGGAAAGTTTTGTGTTGAAGTTTTTTGACAAGGAATGGAGGAGGACCACACCATTATCTATCTAAGGATGGTGCAAATCATAAGCTTGAGATGCCCAAGGCACCCCAATAGACCTATTACGTACACTCTCCTTTTGCAAACCTCTAAACTTTATTTTTTTAGTGGCATAAGATAGTCGCATAAACCTGAAGCGTCTTTGTCTAGTTTTATATTCACCTTGCATGCTACCTTTGGATTAAATAGTAACACCATGATTAGATGATTAATATGTTTATAGAAGATCTACTTAAATAAAATGAAGTTATGATTGAATGCTAAAAATGAAAGGGAAAAGGGTAATAATAAGTTATGCATGTTGTCACTTCTAGTCGCTCTGTTCATTTGCTTCATGGAGTGATAATTTATAAATGTCTCAGCTAGTGCTAGTTCTTGGTTTCAACATGTATTAGTGGATCTATGTTTGTGTTGTCTATATAGGTGAGTGAACAGACGCATAAAGTGCCAAAAATAAGATGCAAAAAAGGATCAGATATGAGGGGCAATAGAACCAAACACTAATGATATACCATGGTTCAAACATAAACTTCTCTACTACTTAAAAAGGACGAAGTTGTTCTGTTCCTCCGGTCCAAAATTTCGTCAAGCATATTTTTTTAGACTGTTTTACCCTCCCACCAAATCGCATAATACATGCAGATGCCACCGTACCGATTCATCTCTGTATCACTAAGTCGCTGGTTTCGTCTCCATCGCATCCCAAATTCCCAATCCCCTCGATCCAATCTGGCTATTCCTATGCCATCGCCTACGCCTGCCTAGCACGAACCCCGCCGCCGCTGTTCCCCACCTACACCTTGCATATCTCCCGTCGCCAGGGTGCAGGCCGCCGCCGTTGTTCCCCACCTCCGCCTTGCATATCTCCCGCCTCCAGGGGCAGGCCGCCGCCGATGTTCCCCACCTCGCTTGCGTGCATCTTCCGACCTGCCATTGCGGCAACGATGAGGAGGAGGATGGAGACGAGGCGGCAGCGTCCGTCCCTCCATTGCTATCTGGAGCAGACGAGGGCAGCCTCCACCTCGTGTCCCCGCCTTTCCATCGTCCCCGTCGACGGTGAGAGCTTTAGGATAGACATACACCGCTCCCTCCAGACGTGCCAGGCGACCCCTTCCTCATAGGGTTTCAAATATCTTGGTCTCTCACCTTTTCCTATTTGCAGGCACCACACCGAAATTTGATTTTGGGTTTCAACTTCGCTGGTGTGTTGTGATTTATGGATCCTAAGAGGTGCTTCAAGATCTGTGTTGCGGCTGTCAGGTTTCTTACGTGCGAGTTCATCCTCTTTTTTTCCTGTTCTCCATTCAAATAGTGTTCAGATCCATTTTTTCATTTTTGAACTTGTGAAAATGTCATGACTGAATTCCTCCAGTGTTCTTGTTACAGAGAGAGAAGTTGAGAAACTTTTATTGAGAACGTGCAGCCTGTCCATGAGCCTTTTGCAAGGCAGGCTGGGAGTGTCATGCCCTGCGTTGATTCACTTATATGTATGCAGAATAAAGCCGAACGAGGAGGAGAAGGTATGCCATAATTTACAAAAGCCACTATTATATACCACCATAAATATGCTGTGTTGAGGTATTGCATTTTAATTTCTCTCATTGAATGAAATGTTGCTCGTGTGAATCATCTGCTATCACTGTATCTGCCTTATTTTGTACTGATATGACTGTAGATGGGTAACATGTCACATTGAGCTATTGCAGTTTGTGATATTCTAGATAAGATGGTGCCAGGGTAACAATATATTTGTTATTTCTTATGATGGTCTGTAGAAATTCTTTCCTTGCTTTAAAAAATAGGTCTGCATTGCTAACTGTCACACATTGTTTTTACCAGGATTTGGAGGCTTGGTTTTTTGGTGAAGCAGGAGATACTAAATTATTGAAGGCTCCACCCCGTCCCTATGAATAAATTTGTTGATATTTGGTATATATTCTCGAGTAATGGAGCTGGGTAAGGGACGGATGAAAGGGGCAATGATGCCGCCACTAGCTCGCTGTGTGGCCAAGAAGGACTGTGCACTTCGGCGCTTGCCAATGCTGCCGGCCATAGGCATCGCTGGTGGACTGAATCTATCCGTCTGAGTTCATCCTCTTTTTTATGTTTTGCATTCAAATAGTGTTCAGATCCCTGTTTCGTCAAGATGGTACCAGTGAGTAATCCTTTCTTGGTCAACAAAGGTGTCCATGGTGAGAATTTATATAAGGTTGGAGCTATGAGTGCCACGAGGCCCAGACGTCTCTAAATGAGCTGCACATGAGGTGCAGACATCTCTGAATGACCTGCAGATGGAGGTGTGGCCCATACGTCTCTGAATGCAGCAAACTAAGTTGCCAATTCAAAACTAGCCTATCTGCTTGTTTAGGCTTGTTGATTGCAGCATTTTCTGAAACTTTTGTTGGTCATGCAGCATTTGCAATGGAAGGGCAAGTGAAATTAAAGAGTTGTTCATGCCAACTGCTGAAAGATTTGAGTGAGAAATTTAAGGAAATTCAGCCTGAAGCCTTGGTTTGTTTTTTTAACTACACAAGCACCTCCTCGTCCTCCTCCCCTCCGCCAGATATCTCCCCGGTGCAGTCGACTGTGATTATAGGGCGGGGCTATATAGGAAGAGGTCGTGCGACTCGAGCTTGCAGTGGCTTACGGAGCGGCGGCCGGAGGCGGTGCCATGGTGCGAGATGGTGGCGACTAGCGACCGGCGTGCACCAGGGCCACGATTCGGCGACCAGGTCAGCTCACCGTAGCAGCAACCGGCGGCGGCCAGGACAGGGCGGCTTGGGGTGGCGGCCGCATCTCGCGTCGCAGGGATGGTAGGTCCTTTGGTTTATGCACTTGCCTTGACATGCAACGGTCAAATTTTGGTCCACCTATCACTCAAGGTTTACTCCAACGTGTATGTAGTTCATCTGTCTTATTTGTGAACCCTTGATAATGCAATAATTAGTTGTGCTATAGTTGATAAAAATTCATGCGGGAAAAGTAAGTAACTATGTTAACTTTGCATTCAGAATATCAAGTGCATATTTAATGGAAATTGAAGACATTGGAAGATCTTGTTTTAGCGGCAGAGGATGGAGTATCTGAGAATATAGACAGTGAATTTTATTTGGAAAATATTTCTACTGATGATGAGTTGCAGGAAAGAAAGTGCTTGTTTTGCTCACAAAATATTACCACAGGTACAATTATCCCTCCTCCAAAAGTGGATTACTTGGCTACCATTTATTGATCTCCGCCCTCCTCCCTCATGCTACATTGTAGCTTCAATGCTGTCAGCAGTATGGTGGAGCCTTGCGGGGTGGGGGAGTAGACAATGGTGGAGATCAGAGGGCGTGAGCTCACTGTGGTCGCCCAGATTTCAACAGCTTCGACAGATAGAGAAGGTAATCAATTCGTCACAGTTTACTTATTGTTTGCTCCTCCTCCGGTAACCTACACATGAGATAGCACAACCAAAAAAGACCCTTCCCATCCGATGAACGGTATCCTCCTCCACGACACCTCTCGCCCACGGCACACACAGCGCCTCTCCACCATCCACTAGGATTTCTTATCTTTCTATTCTTGGTTTCTTTTCTTTAGCTGGCAGAAATTGGACTGCTAAGTGATGGTTGTTTAGATCAAATTCTTTTGTTTGCATATAATGTCCGTTGTCAATGTGTAGTTGCTGCCAATTGAATGTATGAACACTAAATTTGACTACAACAGTTTCTGCTTTCTTTGTATGCAGGGTTTCAAAATTTTGACTACTTGATTCGCTGCAAGCACGATGCAGTATGTGGATTTTTATCTCAGGTACATCTTCCTTTCTCATAGAGTTAAGTCTAATCAATACAACTCAGAAGCAAAAAAAAGTAATTAGTTGCACCTCTAAATTATGAATCTATGTTTGCTCATCATTGCTTACACATTACCTGTATTATTTGCACAGAACATAAATATTAGGTATCAGTTAATCAACAAGAAAGCCTCTTACATGCTCTTTATAATATATGTTTGCCGGTCTATCAATAAGAAAGAGTAAGAATATGCCAGAAATATGTTCCAGTTATGTAAGGATATGTAGTGGTTTCTAAATTCAAGCATACATGGGAAATAGTCGTTGTGGAGGGGGCATAGCATCACAGAAGCATCGGCGAGGTACACGGTGGGTATGGAGATCACAATTGGGCTTGTCAGCTACCTGGAAGCCTAAATTTGTAAGGATGTTCAGAAGATATCAACAAACACAGTAGAATGGATCGGAATTACATGGTTCAATTCATTTGAAGCAAAATACAGACGGCGGCGTTCATACTGAAGTTCAGAAGAGCTATGATGACATGGTATAGGTCTAGCTGTTATTAGACTCATTATTGTAAAATACAAATATATACATCTTGTGGCTGAATTAGGATGGCTAGCTGTAGAACATCGAGCTATACAGTATATTGTTGCTTAAAGCATATGAATATGCAGAAAGACTGAGCACCACCGAAAATAGAGATTGTGGCCTAGCCAAGGGTACATCTTGTTGCATCGGTGGTGGAGCAGAGCATATCCATGTCAAAACCAAGTTTGTAGTATTATGAATCTACTTTGAGTGTCATAATTTATAGATGTTCCTTGTGCTTGAAACGGAACTTATACTATATTTGTAAGTAGACTTTTCCTAAGCATGTATTTTTCCTTGCCCTTGTTTACACCTCAACTTGAAAATACTGTCATTTGCTCCAGTTTCGGCATGCCTACATCCGGCAGCTTACACCAAAAACCAATAAGAATGTGCATTGAACTAATTTATGTTGTGCTGATTTAGTGATTTTGCAAAGTTTCGCTAATTATTTTTCTATCAAACATGTGCTTCAAAATATTGCCTCGTTACAGGGTGTTCCCTATTGGTTGGCTGCTAGAATTTTGAATTTTCATGGCATGCAAGATGATGTGTTGCTTTTCACATCATTAGCCTTCTTGTCTACGTGTGATCTAAAATTTGTTCAGGGAAGTAATGAAAAGTAAATCTGACTATAACACAAATAGTTCATCGGTCAGATATATATGTAAATCATATTCCATACTATTCATTTTACTACATTGTTATTCATTCTTCAATACTTTCTCGGGTTATTACATGCTAAAAAGTTTAAACACAACGAGATGAGTCGTTCACCTACTGGAGCTATTGAATGATAAAAACGTCACTGCGGTATGTGTTCAGTATAAATGCAATTTGTATATAATCCAGGTTGGCAGATGGGTATGTGGTAATGCTATCAAAATTGGTTCTTGCTTGCCCGACAAACTGTTGGTGGATATGAAAAGGGGAAAAATAATTCCTTGAACATGGGAGGCCAAATAAGCAAAGCGTTTACATTCAAATCATTTTAACCAAATGCCACCTAGAATTTTTTGTGCTCAGTGGCAACGCGTGCTTAAGATGTTCCAATATTCAGATGCATTGTGTTTATGTACTCAATAGAAAGGAATGACAACAAAAACGAAGTTTACTATGAATATCATAGTTTTGTTTGGACTAATCAGAAAATAACCGTTCTTCCATTTATACATGTGTTTGCAGCACTCACGTTTTGTGAGACAATAATACATAAAAAAGGTTATTCAGTTGATAGTTAAGATTACCCAAAACATAGGTGCGGGACTTACTGTGGAATGCTCAAGAAGAAGACCTACAATTTGAAACCACACATAGGCATAACAATATTGCCTTGTTATTGCGTTTATGTTGTAGTAAATTATGATATCCCTGATTTATTTTGAACTTTCGTAGTAAACTATAAATTATATATATGTGCATTGAGAAATGAAATTTAAAGACCCATGGCAACGCACGGGCATTTGTACTAGTAAGGGATAGTGTTTGGAAGCTAGATGTGTCTTGTGCATGATACTCCCTGCTTAACATCCTTATACAATCATTTCTCACTATTGCCTTTATTCTGACCATAGGACTGCCCACGTTATATGTATATGCAAAGAATTGCTAAATTGTCCATGGTACTTGACATTTGTTTTTATTTCACATGAACTCTAGCTAGGCATATATGGAGTCTATGACAAGTATCACTTTATGATCTATTTATCTACTATTGCTCTATAATGACTAAACCATTTAAATTTTGTGATGCTTGCAAGCTTAAAAGACATCAAACTCCAAACTCCATGTTTAATTTTATCACCCTAATGCTCTGGCATGAGCATATATTAAGCTTGCAGATATTGATGCATTTAAAATGCATATATGAAAGGTTTTAGTTTATTTATAAATATTCCCACATATTAGCAACTTATATAATGTTATAATCATGTTTTGTACTCCCTCCGTCCCGAAATGTAAGGCCTCTAAGGATTAGTCAAAAGTTAATGTTTGTTAAGTTTGACCAAGTTTATACATAAAAATATGAACACCTATACTATTAAATCAGTATCAATAGATTCACCATAGAGTATATTTTTAATATATCCATTCGATATTGTGGATGTAAATATTTTTCATAAATATTTGGTCAAAGTTAGTAAGGTTTGACTTTTGACCAAAGCTTAGACGCCTTACATTTTGAGACAGAGGGGGTATTGTTTTTTGGGATTTACCAATGATGCCCTTTATTTTGGTTATAATTTTGCAGAACAGGAATTCCTTGTTTTATATATTTTAAATTTCGGGGACCTAAACGAAGCTAAATTGACCAAGAATTTTTTGAGGACTATTATTTCACAAAGAGCATCTGACTTCTAATCTTCGCCGAGTATCCATTGGTATTCTTGACTCGTTGGAGTCATTGTTGTAATCTATGTTCCTTGTGGTCTCTATTCTTAGCTTGTTGTAATGTTACTATTGATGTTAATTTCACTTGCGTAATGCGTGTGTTTTCAACCCACGCGTCGTGTAGAATGCACATGGTACTAGTTTTGATGCCTCATAGTGCGTCTATCTATATCTATACCTAATAATAAAAGCAAAAGAGCTTCTTGTTGATCCGTTTTTTATTACCCATAATTTTCGTTGAAATTATAGCACCTGCCACCGGTAAGTGAAAAACTGTTCGCCAACCGTCCGACTCCTAATATCGTGTTTCGTGGCCGCCTCGCTCGTTCCCACGCGAGCAGCTTCTTGCGTTGCGTTGAGAAGCGCGGCGACCAGCACCACAATCTATAGCCTGGATCTGAGGGATGCAGGGCTGCCAAAACCATCTCGGCCACACAAAGGGCTCGTATCTGGCCTACCTGGGACCGGATCTGGTGTTTGGCGATGGCAGCCAGCAGCACCGTGAGGTGCTCGATGGCCGCACCACCAACTCCGGTGTCCACGGCCTGCAAATCGATGTCGCCGTTACTCTGCCCCATGGCCGGCCTCTAATAGTGTCTCTTTCCCCCCGCTAAACCCTCCTACACCATCGGGGCCTGCCTTGCTCTCCGGCGTGAATGCCCTGGACCACACCACCGGACACGGCCACACGAACCCCTGAATCCGCGCTCTGGGTCTCGGCTCCCTCCGGCCATATTGGTACCTTGGCCGAGATCGCCTGAGTCGGTCGGTCGTCCGCACTGCTCCGAATTGGCCATGCGCATCCCTTGCTCTGAACCTCCGTCTGGACTCTGGACTCTGGAGGCCTCGTACGGGCGGAGGCCCAAGTTCAGCGCCTACAAATGGTGTCACCTGCTACTGGTGAGCGGCGACGCTAGCTCCAGGCGATTTTCCAGCGGAAGCATGCTCCTCCCCTTCCCAATATCCTCCAGTGAACGACAACATATGTTCAGGCAGGTCCTGCTTCATACATGCCAGAGTTAGAGTCGATTAATTTTATGTTTTGCTTTGTGTTCTCTAGATTAGAGCTGACGCGGTGTAGCTAGCTTAGCTATGAAAGTTCAAGACTGGAATATCTAAATTGGGAGGTGATTGGCTTACAGATGTTGCTTCCACCGAATCTGGGCGAGGGAGCCTGGTTCTGAACTTCTACTGATCGACACCACTGCGTGCATCTCCTTCAATATTTTACCATTATGCTGCAGATAGT
Organism: Lolium rigidum; assembly: GCF_022539505.1. Lineage (NCBI taxonomy): Eukaryota > Viridiplantae > Streptophyta > Magnoliopsida > Poales > Poaceae > Lolium > Lolium rigidum. The sequence continues at coordinate 29,278,564 of NC_061511.1, forward strand.
GTATTTTTTTTTTTTTTTGAAGCGTATACATATTCATTAAGTCAAAGACAGAACGAGTACAAAATACGTACACACAGAACTAGAACGGTCCAGAAGGACACGTAACCCCGTACACATTGCAGAAAGACCCCTCAACAAAGGCAAAATTACACCGAAGTCCTCAGGGATCCCTGCCACACCAAGACTACTCCGTCGCTCGACGCCGGCGCCGACGAGCACCACCAGGAAGAGCAAGAGAGAACCAAACGCCTGAGGTTGAAGAAGCTCCATCGCCACAAAGGCTTTATGAACCATCAAAAGAAGCATCAGAGATGCCCACCTTTCGCTGTGGAACGCCGGTCGGGGAACAACCCCGAGCTCACCTTCAACCTCCGAATCCAGCTCCACCAGACGACGAGGTCGTGGAGAAGCACGAGATCCGCCTGCCACCGGCCTCAGACCCAGCACAGAGCACACATCCAACCAGCCCACCGCCGGCCTCGACAGGCCGACGACCAGAGCTCCAGAACCCGATCTCCCATCTTCTCGCCGGCGCTGGAGGAGGCACTGGCGTGACGCGGACGAAGAGGGGGAACAAAAGTCTCCAGCGAAATCCCCGCCGCCGCCACGGCGATCTCGCCCAGACACAGTCGCTCCAAGGTCCTTAGACGCCACACCACGGCGACGTCTCAACGGAGACCAGGAGAGCTTATTTAACGCCGCCACCCTCGCCTCCGGAAGCAGACCGTGAGCCGGCATAGTAGTAGCTAGAAAGATTAAACCTAATCCTACAGCTATACAGATCCGGGCGGAGAACCCAGCGGCCCCCCTCCCACCGACGAGCCCGAGGCTCGTGGGGGCGAGGAGGCGCTAGATCCGCCGCCGGAAAACGAGCTCCTTTTCGCCTCCTATTCGCCTGTGAACAGTAGAGAGGAGGGAAGGAAGGAGACGAGTTTCAGTCCCAGCTTGCTAGCATTGAAGGTTGCAGATAGTGTATTTCTTCTTCCTCCTAAGAAAAATAATCATTCTTCTTTTGCTTCCTCCAACTATATATCATTCTTTATTTGTGAATTGTCTGTACTCCTAATAATAATACCGTGATAATAAGATCGTGGGGTTCAGATCCGGGCCATGCAAAAAAAAATTGGTAAAACTTTCGAAGGAAACATTACCGGAATACCGGGAAGTACAAACAAATTTCAGTGCACAACCCACTCTAATAATTTCACAAAAAACAGCGAAATTCCAATTAGTAGAAAATCAATTTTACAAAAAAGATACAAACAGCAGTCCCTAGCGGGAAGTGAAAATGGGCGAATATGAGTGATTTTGGTCCGTCTGGAATTTTTTCTATTTAGAATTTTGTTGGTTTTTTGTGAAATAATTAGACTAAACTTGTGCACTCAAATTATTAGAGTGATCTTATAAAATAATAACAATATGAAAACTAAAAAAATATCCATCGATAATTAACAAAAACACATTCTCAAATTTATCAAAACAATATAAATGGATATATGTGTCTATATATCCATCACCCATATTCTATATTATGTGAGTCGTCCGGTTGTTTCTAATACTAAATCCATGAACCATTAATATAATATTATATGTGCACTAGCTATAAATTTGTTTGATCTTGTATTTCAATAAAATTTAAGGATGGAGCACACAATCATTATGTAGTACTATTACAACTCGGTGCGATGAAGGGCTTGCAATCTAATCTCTTATTAGGTATGATTATGTTGGTCGTGAATGAATATCAGAAGATGTGACTAGCACGGATGATTTGTTGTAGCGTTTGAGAACTTGTTTTTCCCGGTGCAACGGCACGGGCAATTTTACTAGTCTATCCTATAACAGAAGTGAGGCTCCCGACCCCTCCCCAACCCCTCCTCTCCCGACCCCTCCCCAACCCTAGCCGCCGCCACCGGTAGCGCCGCCGGGGCAAAGACCCTCAGGGCGTGGCGGCGGCGGGGGCCTCTCCTCGCCGACGTGGGGGACGGCGGACGGGCTCTCCCCTCCTCGACGCACGCAGCGGCGGCCGGCGCGGATGGTGATGGGCGGCGGCGGGGGCCTCTCCTCGCCGACGTGGGGGATGGCGGACGGGCTCTCCCCTCCTCGACGCACGCAGCGGCGGCCGGCGCAGATGGTGATGGGCGGCGGCTCTTGCGCTGCGGTCCTCCCCCTCCCCTCCCGTAGGCTTCCACGCGCAACACACCGGCAGGGGCTGGTGGTGGGCGGCGGCCAGGCCCTCGGTCTGCGCCATGCCCCTCCCCCCGCCTCTCGTCGGTGCGTGGAGGCGATCTCGGGCTTCTTCTGTGTCACGAGGGCGCCCGGGGCAGCAGCCTTGGGTTCGACGGAGGAGGTGGCTCTCTTCTACGCTAGAGAGGGTCGGCCTGCGGTTGGTGGTGGTGGATCGTTTGATCTATCACCGCGATCCGGTAGCAAGATGGAGGGGCATGGAAGCCGCCGATGGTGTCGCCGGTGGACGGTAGGATTGGCCAGCCCGGGATGGTCGCCGACATGGGGGTCTGACCTGTTTAAAGGTGGCGGTCCTAGGGCCTCTCTTGCGTGAAGAGGAGGACCTACCGGAGGCCTGGACTCGTGATCTGGCCGGTGGGTTGAGTTCCGGAAGGCTCCGTCGGCGAATGTAACAGTGATTTGCCTGGAGTTTGCTGGATCGGAGGTATTCGGCCGTGCGCACTGATGACCCACAAGTATAGGGGATCGCAACAGTCTTCGAGGGAAGTAAAACCCAATTTATTGATTCGACACAAGGGGAGACAAAGAATACTTGAAAGCCTTAACAACGGAGTTGTCAATTCAGCTGCACTGGAAACAGACTTGCTCGCAAGAGTTTATCAGTAGTAACAGTTTTATAGCAGTAGCAGTAGTGAAACAACAACAGCAGAGTAACAAAGACAGCAGTAGTGATTATAGTAAACAGCAGGATTAAAATACTGTAGGCACAGGGATGGATGAACGGGCGTTGCATGGATGAGAGAAACTCATGTAACAATCAAAGCAGGGGCATTTGCGTGATAATAATAAAACGGTATCCAAGTACTAATCAATCAATAGGCATGTGTTCCATATATAGTCGTACGTGCTCGCAATGAGAAACTTGCACAACATCTTTTGTCCTACCAGCCGGTGGCAGCCGGGCCTCTAGGGAAACTATCGGATATTAAGGTAATCCTTTTAATAGAGTACCGGAGCAAAGCATTAACACTTCGTGAACACATGTGATCCTCACATCACCGCCTTCCCCTCCGGTTGTCCCAATTTCTCGTCACTTTGGGGCCTCGGGTTCCGGACAGCAACATGTGTATACAACTTGCAGGTAAGATCATAAACAACGAATATCTTCATGAATCAATAACATGTTCAGATCTGAGATCATGGCACTCGGGCCCTAGTGACAAGCATTAAGCATAACAAGTTGCAACAATATCATAAAAGTAACATCTACGGATACTAGGCACCATGCCCTAACAATCTTATGACTATTACATCACCAATCTCATCCAATCCCTACCATCCCCTTCAGCCTACAACGGTGGAATTACTCACACATGGATGGGGGAAACATGGCTGGTCGATGGAGAGGCGTCGGTGGTGATGATGGCGATGATCTCCTCCAATTCCCCGTCCCGGCGAGGTGCCAGAACGGAGTTTCTGGTCCCGAGACGGAGTTTCGCGACGGTGGCGGCGTACTGGATGGTTTCTGGCGACTTCGACTATCCCCCGTGCGTTTTTAGGTTGAAGGCAATAAGTAGTCCGAAGGAGGGCGTCGGGGGCCAGCCGAGGCCGCCACACACTAGGGCCGCGCGCCCCCCTCCTGGGCCGCGCCGGCCTAGCGTGTGGGGCCCTCGGGCCCCCACCTGGCTTGCCCTTCTGGCTCCGCCAATATTCTGGGAAAATAGGACCTTCTGCATAAATTCCGAGGATTTTCCTGAAAGTTGGATTTCTGCACAAAAACGAGACACCAGAGCAGTTCTGCTCGAAAACAGCGTTAGTCCGTGTTAGTTGTATCCAAAATACACAAATTAGAGGCAAAACAATAGCAAAAGTGTTCGGGAAAGTAGATACGTTTTGGACGTATCAACTCCCCCCAAGCTTAGCTTATTGCTTGTCCTCAAGCAATTCAGTTAACAACTGAGTGTGATAAAAGAACTTTCACGAACACATTTGCTCATATGATGTAAATATTCTCATGATATGACAAGTACTTAAGCAATTCATAATAAGATACATACAAATAAAATCATCTAATAGCTATGTCAATCATGGAAAAGGTACCAACAAATTAACAATAAGCATCATGAATCATGTCTATCAGCAGGATTGCAATGTTCATAAAAGGATATGATAAAGTGGTATCTCGCTTGCCCATATTTGTACAGCAAAACATAAATGCCCGGGCTCCTTTGAAGTTCATGGAAAGACTGGAAGTAGAGATTATCAAAGATAAAAGCATCAAAGTTATACCACAATTAATCACATTTTGAGACAAGCATATTATACTAAGAATGACAGTTGTGCTCTCAAGAAAGTGCTCAAAGAAAGGATGGTGACTCAACATAAAAGTAAAAGATTGGTCCTTCGCAGAGGGAAGCAGGGATTAACATGTGCTAGAGCTTTTTATTTTTCTAAAGACAGAAATAAAATGGTTTTGAGAGGTGTTTGTTGTTGTCAACGAATGGTAATGGGTACTCTAACTACCTCATCAACCGGACTTCCAAGAGCGGCTCCCATGAAATTTTATTTTTGGGTGGCACTCCTTCCAACCTTGCTTTCACAAACCATGGCTAACCGAATCCTCGGGTGCATGCCAACAATCTCATACCATGAAGGAGTGCCTTTTTATTTTAGTTTTATTTAGATGACACTCCTCCCCACCTTTGCTTTCTCAAGACATGGCTAACCGAATCCTCGGGTGCCGACCAACAATCACATACCATGGAGGAGTGTCTATTTGTAAATTTATGAAAATTAGTTAATTGGGGCTGGGAACCCTGTTGCCAGCTCTTTTCGCAAAGTTATTGGATAAGCGGATGTGCCACTAGTCCATTGGTGAAAGTCCGTCCGGAGTAAATAACAAGATCGAAAGATAAACACCACATACTTCCTCATGAGCTATAAAACATTGACACAAATTGAGAAGCATTTTGAAGGTTTAAAGGTAGCACATGAGAATTTACTTGGAATGGTTTGAAATGCCATGCATAGGTATTTATGGTGGACACTCTGGAATAACTTGGTTTTCATGTGTTTGGAAGCACGAGCAGCGTTCCCGCTCAGTACAAATGAAGGCTAGCAATAGACTGGGAAGCGACAATCAAGAGAGCAGTAACTGTCATAATCATGCTTGCGGCAAAATAAATTAACAGAGGCATAAAAGTGATACAAGAACTCTGAGGTGAAGTAAATCATCGAGGCTTAATTGACTTTTGTTCAGTCATATGCATGCGTGAGCATGTGCCAAGTTGATTCAAGTGAATTATTCAGAGGAGGATACCACAATGTCATATCTATCCATGAATAAAACAATGCAAGCAAATATTTATGACATGCTACTCATATTAATAAATTGGAGCTAATCATGAGAGATCATGAACTGCTAGACTTCCTTAATTGACATATACCTCACATGAACCAACTAAGCATGCTCACATGGATGAGTATATGTACAAAAATGAAAACAAATAGAGTTCATACCAGCCTCTCATCACAGTCGGATTGTTGTAGATCGTCATTATTACCTTTTCACTTGTGTAGCTTGAATAATATGGAATGAAAACCAAGCTCCAACCACCGAAGACCGCTGAACTCCATAATGAACTTTACAAAACCGAAGAAGACTAGAAGAGAATGAAAACTAGAAGAAACACAGAAAAGCAAAAAACAAGAGAATGAAAACTAGAAGAAACACAGAAAAGCAGGATGACAGAAATCTGCCAAAACCTGACAGCAGTACAGAAATCGATTTTTACAAAAATCTTCCATTGCTCAGTTCGAAAAGTGTTCAACTAATGAAAGTTAGATAACAACCTGGGGAATATGCACAAAAATTTGCAACTCAAAATAACGTTCTGGCTGTGCGCACGAATTTTTTTAGTAACAGTCCAGAATCTGTTTTCAGGCAGCACTTTCCCAAATATCATCTCCCTCTCATTAGAAAACCACTCAAAGAAACTAAACAAGTATATACAAGTATCCAGCAACCATAATATGCAAAGAATGAGTGATGCCGGTATACCTCCCCCAAGCTTAGGCTTTTGCCTAAGTGGAGATCAATCCCATGGTGCCCATGAAGTAGCACCTCCGTAGTACGATGAAGATGGATCATATTCCGGGTATGTGCTGGAAGAAGCACCCGGATACGTGACGGTGTAGTCATAAGAGGGCTCGGCGTCCTCGGAGTCATGCTGCTGGTGGAAGCCTTGTATCTTCAATTGCTCATCCACCTCCTCCTTAGAGCGCGACCATGGTTTCCTGTCAATACTGAACAAATCTGGCTGCGGCAAAAGGATTTCCCTCTCTTCCCCGTCAGCAAACAATATTCTATAGACAATGTTATCTAAACTAGAGTCGGCCGTAACAAATTGGTGACTCTTCATAGCAGCAATATCGAGCCTCATAGAAGTTATTTTACATCAGTAGGGTCAAGAGGAAGCTCTAAATATGCTAAAACGCGAGTGAGAGGAACCTGGTGCGAGTTTTTTCGGGAGAGAGAAGAGAGTGGGAGGAAGAGATGATGAAGTGGGGCAAGGAGGGGCCCACACGCCAGGGTGGCGCGCCCCCTTGCTGGCCGCGCCGGCCTGTGGGGTGCCACCCTGGGGTGCCCCACTGGTCATCCCCAGGTGTTCCCAGGTGCCTCGTCGAAAAATATGACTACTGGTAAAAAAATTGTGAATTTTTGAAAACTTTGAAAAATGCACATTTCTGGGTATTAAATTTATTATTACTGGGCAGAAAAAGATTTTGAAATCTCTAATTAACTAAAGAACTTTGCAAAACAAAAGTGCTACAACAAGTAGATCAAGTGGAGGAAGAAAGAGATGATGTTTAGCTCTTCTATGCATATAAAATGAATTTGTTAACAAGGGTGATCAAGTCTTGCCACCAAATAAATTTTACATAACATAAGAAGAATTAAACCTCAAATCAATCATGTTACCTTGAATTGTATTGACATTGATCCAATCATAATATTTTGATATCCTTGTTCAGGCTCATATATAGGACAATCAATGGTTCCCACTTTGATAGTTCTCACATTAGAAATTGTATTAACTCCACATGCTTTCTCAATCCTCTTGGGAAAATAAACGGTATGCTCCTTGTCATCAACATTGAAAGTAACTTTTCCTTTATTGCAATCAATAACAGCCCCTGCGGTGTTGAGAAAAGGTCTCCCAAGAATAATAGACATATTATCATCTTCAGGCATTTCCAACACAACAAAATCAGTTAATATCAAGCAGTTATTAGTAACTTGAACAGGAACATCCTCACATATACCAACAGGAATAGCAGTAGATTTATCAGCCATTTGCAAAGATATATCAGTCGGTATTAACTTATCTAAATAAAGTCTCTTATAAAGAGAGAAAGGCATAACACTAACACCCGCTCCCAAATCACATAGAGCAGTTCTAACATAATTATTCTTAATAGAACAAGGAATAGTCGGTATACCTGGGTCGCCAAGCTTCTTTGGAACCTTACCATTAAAAGAGTAATTAGCAAGCATAGTGGAAATCTCCTCATTAGGAATTTTCCTTTTGTTAGACACAATATCTTTCATATACTTTGAATAAGGAGGCAATTTAATAGCATCAGTCAAAGGTATTTGCAGGAATAAAGGTTTCATCCAATCACATAATTTATTATAGTGTTCTTCTTCCTTTGATTTTAGTTTCTTAGCAGGAAAAGGCATTTGCTTTTGAACCCAAGGTTCTCTTTCATTACCATGTTTCTTAGCAATAAAATCTTCTTTAGTATACTTTTTATTATTAGCACGCTTTTCAGGTTCTTCTTCAACCTCTTCTTTATCAGAAGCATCATTCTTATCATTATCTTTATCATGTTCATTACCACTTTCAGTTTCAGCATCGAAATAGAAATACTATTAGGATCATTAACAGGCTCAGAGGATTCTACAACAGTTTTATGTTTCTTTTTCTTTTTCTTAGATGGAGCACTAGTTTCAGTTCGTTGAGAATCTTGTTCAACTCTTTTGGGATGCCCTTCAGGATATAGAGGATCCTGGGTAGAAACACCGCCTCTAGTTGGTACTTCATAAGCATGTTTTTCTTTAGAATTATTTTCCAACAAGTCATTTTGCACTTTAGTGAGTTGATCAATTTGAGTTTGTACCATATGAAAGTGTTTAACAAGCATCTTAACATCATTGGAGGTTCTCTCCACAATACCATGCAATTCACCAATAGCTCGAGAATTTTCCATTAAATGATTCTCTACTCTCATATTGAAATTACTTTGCTTAACAATATAATTATCAAACTCATCTAAGCATTGAGCAGGAGGTTTTGAATACGGAATATCTTCTCTAGTAAAGCGTTCAAGAGAGTGTACCTCAATCATGGATGAAGGGGGAGTGATCTTACATGAATCTTCTATGGGAGGTAAATTCTTCACATCTTCAGATTTAATACCTTTCTCTTTAAGAGATTTCTTGGCTTCCCTCATATCTTCATCATTTAATTTAATCATACCCCTCTTCTTCAATATTGGTGTCGGGGTTGGTTCAGTGTGTAGACCAATCATCATGATTCCGGCCTATTTTAGCCAATAATTCTTCAGCGTCGTCTGGAGTTCTTTTCCTGAAAACACAACCAGCACAACTATCCAGGTATGCCCTAGACTCAATGGTTAGTCCACTATAAAATATATCAAGTAAATCATACTTTTCCAAATCATGTTCAGGCCGAGCTCTAATAAGAGAGCAAAATCTCGCCCAAGCCTCAGGTAATTTCTCTCCATCTTCCTGATCAAAATTATAAATTCTCTACAAAGCAATATGTTGAACACTAGCAGGAAAGTATTTCCGGAAGAAAACATCAAGCAATTCTTTTGGACTATTAATAGAATCAGGTGGCAAACTATTATACCAAGTTTTAGCATCATCCTTTAATGAGAATGGAAAATTTTTAGCAACGAAATAAGTACGCTTCTTAACATCATCAGAAAACAAGCTACTCAGAGTAGATAGCTCAATCATGTGTTCTACAACACTTTCTTTTTCAGTACCACAAAAGGGTGTTTTCTCAACAATAGCTATATGAGATAGATCAAGAGAAAAATCATAATCTTTATCCTTAATGTTTATAGGAGATGTGGCAAATTTAGGATCAGGAGACAGTTTATATCTAACAGTATGTTCTGCAAGTAACTTTTTAATTTTTCTTGCATCAGTAGTAGCATTGCATTTTTCAATAAAATCATTATCAAGTTCCACATAATCTTCATCAAGATCATCACTAGAGTATTCAACAGACTCAGGTGAATTAACAGGTGTAGCAGCATTTTCATTAGGAGTTTCAGTATTTTCAATTTGTCTAGACCTAGCAATTGTAGCATCTAGAAAAGATCCTAACGAACCATCATTATCAAGCACAGCGGAAGCTGAAGTGGTTCGTAGCATAGAAAACAAAAAATTTCCTACCGCAAGACGAATAAATCCAAGATCCAATCTAGGAAAAGCCAAGATCTAATCTATGAAGATTGAAGCAACGAGATTGACATGAGACTAACCCTCGAAGATTTCCAAAGCCTACGAGATTAGATCTCGTTGTTGGTGTAGACGATCATCCCCGTGCTGCAATCCGGCGAGCACTTCCGTACTCGGTCGCGCGTACGGTGTCGATGAAGCTCCTTCCTCTCCCCGTTCCAGCGGGCAGCGGAGGTGTGGTAGATCTCCACGGAATCCCAGCAGCACAACGGCGTGGTGGTGGTGGTGGAGAAGAATTCCTGCAGGGCTTCACCTAAGCCGGAGCAGGAGAAACTGGGAGGGAGGAATGGTGGCAAATTAGGGTTGCGAGCGGAGCAGCTTTGGCCGGCCAAACTATCCCACTATATATAGTCGGGAACTAGGGTTAGGGTTTCACAAAACCCATCTAGTGTCGGCGCCTGGTGGGCCCACACAACACCCTGGCGCGGCCTGGGGGGGGGCGCGCCGGCCTGTTGTTTGGCCCACCCCCGGCTCTTTTCCTTCTCCCCTTTGGACTCCATCTCGCGTGACGAGTAAAAATAAGAACTTCGTTTTTATTTCGTCCAATTCCGAGAATGTTTCCGTAACAACTTTTCTTAAAATACAAAACAGCAGAATTCTTCCAGAACAATTCCGGTCCTCCTCGTGATGTCTTGGATCCCATCCGAGACTCCGAACAACATTCGGTCTCCATCTCATATTCCGAATCTACCTATGCGACATCGAATCTTAAGCGCGTCACCCTACGGTTCGTGAACAATGCAGACATGGTCGAGACTCCTCTCCGAGCAATAACCAATAGCGGGATCTGGAGATCCATAATGGCTCCCACATATTCAACGATGACTTAGTGATCGATTGAACCAATTACATACGATGCCAATTCCCTTTGTCTCGCGATATTTTACTTGTCCGAGGTTCGATCATCGGTATCTCCATACCTTGTTCAACCTCGTTACCGACAAGTACTCTTTACTCGTACCGTGGTATGTGATCTCTTATGAACCATTCATATGCTTGCAAGCTAATCGGATGACATTCCACCGAGAGGGCCCAGAGTATATCTATCCGTCATCAGGATGGACAAATCCCACTATTGATCCATATGCCTCAAATCACACTTTCCAAATACTTAATCCCATCTTTATAACCACCCATTTACGCAATGGCGTTTGATGTAATCAAAGTACCCTTCCGGTGTAAGTGATTTACATGATCTCATGGTCGAAGGACTAAGACAACTATGTATCGAAAGCTTATAGCATTTTGAACTTAATGACTTGATCTTATGCTACACTTATTTTGGGTGTGTGTCCATTATATCATTCACCTAATGACATAACCTTGTTATTAATAACATCCAATGTTCATGATCACGAAACCATGATCATCCATTAATCAACAAGCTAGTTATACAAGAGGCTTACTAGGGACTCCTTGTTGTTTACATAACACACATGTATCAATATTTCGGTTAATACAATTATAGCATGAAATGTAAACATTTATCATGAACAATAAGATATAACAATAACTAATTTATTATTGCCTCTTGGGCATATCTCCAACAGAAGCATCATCAAAATTATAAGAGGAGTCTTCAGATTCAGCAGAAGTACCAACATTTGAAGCTTGTGGTGGTGAAACAAGTTTACTTATCACAGATGGTGAATCAAGAGCAGCAGAGGTACTCAGAGTTGTACCTTTTCTTGTAGTGGATGGTAATATGGCGACCTTAGTATCGCGAGGTTTACCCATGATGGAGAATTTGCAGCGAATAATATCAATCCAAGTGAACTTCAAATAAAGCTATGCTCCCCGGCAACGGCGCCAGAAAATAGTCTTGATGACCCACAAGTATAGGGGATCGCAACAGTCTTCGAGGGAAGTAAAACCCAATTTATTGATTCGACACAAGGGGAGACAAAGAATACTTGAAAGCCTTAACAGCGGAGTTGTCAATTCAGCTGCACTGGAAACAGACTTGCTCGCAAGAGTTTATCGATAGTAACAGTTTTATAGCAAGTAGCGTAGTGAAACAACAGACAGCAGAGTAACAAAGACAGCAAGTAGTGATTATAGTAAACAACAGGATTAAAATACTCGTAGGCACAGGGATGGATGAACGGGCGTTGCATGGATGAGAGAAACTCATGTAACAATCAAAGCAGTGGCATTTGCGGATAATAATAAAACGGTATCCAAGTACTAATCAATCAATAGGCATGTGTTCCATATATAGTCGTACGTGCTCGCAATGAGAAACTTGCACAACATCTTTTGTCCTACCAGCCGGTGGCAGCCGGGCCTCTAGGGAAACTATCGGATATTAAGGTACTCCTTTTAATAGAGTACCGGAGCAAAGCATTAACACTTCGTGAACACATGTGATCCTCACATCACCGCCTTCCCTCCGGTTGTCCCAATTTCTGTCACTTTGGGGCCTCGGGTTCCGGACAGCAACATGTGTATACAACTTGCAGGTAAGATCATAAACAACGAATATCTTCATGAATCAATAACATGTTCAGATCTGAGATCATGGCACTCGGGCCCTAGTGACAAGCATTAAGCATAACAAGTTGCAACAATATCATAAAAGTAACATCTACGGATACTAGGCACCATGCCCTAACAATCTTATGACTATTACATGACCAATCTCATCCAATCCCTACCATCCCCTTCAGCCTACAGCGGGGGAATTACTCACACATGGATGGGGGAAACATGGCTGGTTGATGGAGAGGCATCGGTGGTGATGATGGCGATGATCTCCTCCAATTCCCCGTCCCGGCGAGGTGCCAGAACGGAGTTTCTGGTCCCGAGACGGAGTTTCGCGACGGTGGCGGCGTACTGGATGGTTTCTGGCGACTTCGACTATCCCCCGTGCGTTTTTAGGTCGAAGGCAATAAGTAGTCCGAAGGAGGGCGTCGGGGGCCAGCCGAGGCCGCCACACACTAGGGCCGCGCGCCCTCCTCCTGGGCCGTGCCGGCCTAGCGTGTGGGGCCCTCGGGCCCCCACCTGGCTTGCCCTTCTGGCTCCGCCAATATTCTGGGAAAATAGGACCTTCCGCATAAATTCCGAGAATTTTCCTGAAAGTTGGATTTCTGCACAAAAACGAGACACCAGAGCAGTTCTGCTAAAAACAACGTTAGTCCGTGTTAGTTGTATCCAAAATACACAAATTAGAGGCAAAACAATAGCAAAAGTGTTCGGGAAAGTAGATACGTTTTGGACGTATCACGCACCCATGCTTTTATTCCGACCGATTGGTTCTGGAGGGAGCGGTGCGAAGCTCTTTTTCTGTGTTGACATCAAGTGACTATGGATCCATGATGAAAGTCGGAAGAAGAGAATTTCATGAAGGCCGGAGGGGAGGACTAGCTAAGGGAGGTTCAAGTCTCCGCGCTATTGAGAGACTTGCTTGGTGTTCCGGCCTTCACAGCAGTGGTATGAAAGTGGGGGCGACAACACAGGTGAAGTGCAGAGTCCTACCTTTCAGGGTGAAAACCCAAGGTCGGGCCTTAACTGGTTGTGCCTGGCAATGGCCTTGGTGGAGGCATTGTTTTGAGAGCGGAGACTATCTTTAGGGTGAAAACCAAAGATCTTTGATCGGGCGACGACGGTGTTTGAGCACTGTTCCCTTCTTGGAGACGTCGTTTTTTGGAGAGTCTGTAATTCAGGTGTTGTCTTGGCGGTGGATGTATTGCTGTTGTTAGGCCCGAGATACTGTAGCGGGACTTTTATTTCTTAGTTTTCTTTTCCTTTTTTTGGTTGTGTGCATCTGTAGTGCCATTAGGGTGGTGCGTTGTTGCAGAGGCCGGGTGTAATTGATATCTTATTGATATTAATATATTCCCTTTATTGAAAAAAATCTATCCTATAACCTGGTCACCAAACAACCACCTTGAGACCATTAAAAGAAAAACATAGCAAAACTATCTTTTCCTTGTGCACCCCTCTTGATCTTGATGACAATGTTTCATACTGTATTCAAACCGGAATGGTGCAAGTGGAATTAAAGTTTGACATAATATTTAGAAAAATATGTACCATACACCTACCAAGTTTGAGAAAAAAAAAACCAATTTCAGTTTTGCAAATACACATTCTATTGTACCGTACACACCTACAAAGTTTCAAGATTGCACACTTGATAGCTTGGAGAAACAAAAGGAGAAAGTTTAAACAATGCGGGCGTGTGTAGGCTTAGCCACACCTTTTCCCAGTATAGATAAGAGTGACATTAAGACTAATCTCTAGATAACTAA